>NC_090932.1:1712850763-1712868263 GCF_040938575.1 Ambystoma mexicanum | reverse complement strand
CAGTGATTGGTTTGCTTATCATTTGCTTAATTGAACTCCAAACTGTCATTCTCTCCAAAACCAGATGGACACTTAACCAATTTAGACATATACCAACATTCTCCTCCTTGTATAATAACCACATTTCCCCTTACAGCAAAAATCTTCTTAGGACCAATACATCTGCTTCCTACACATTTAGGAGTTAACCTGGGATTTCTAATGAGAACCAAGTCACCCTTTTCCCACTTAGTTATTGTGGTTTTCTTGTCCTCATCAAACTTCTCTTTATACTCATCCTGTGCCTCCCTGATAAGTGTCATGATCTTCTCACGATCTATGTTGCCACTTTTTGCCATGTCTAGCCAGCCTGGACAGAGTTTTGTGCCGGGTTGTCTTCCCTTCAGAGACAAAAATGGAGATATCTTTGTAACTGAATGTGGTGTGGTACAATAGTTTCATATCATCTCTCTTAAGGTATATGACCATTTCAATCCCGAAGCCATCGCTAGTTGTATACCAATTTTCACAAACCTATTGGCCCTTTCTACTAGGCCATTGGCCCTGGGGTGATACAAGGCTGTTCTAATGAGCTTAATACAGAATTTTCTCAAGAAACCTAACATTCTATTGGAACAGAACTGTACACCGTTGTTGGTGACCAACTCTGCAGGAAAGCCCTCCCTGTGAAACACTTCTTCAAAAAATAATACCATTTCTGCGGTAGTGGCCTCACAAAGTGCTTTCCACTCAATCCATTTAGAATGGTAGTCCACTAGAACTACGATATATTTATAGTCATCACCAAGATCCTGTAATGGTCCTATTAAATCAACAGCTACTTTTTGCCAGGGTTCACTGGGTACCTTAACCGGAACTATTGGCACTTCTCTGACTGTTTTAGTCTTATCGCTTCTCTCACACTCTCTGTAATTTCTTACACTCCTCTCAGCATCACTATCAATCCTTGGCCACCAAAATGGTTGTCGTAAATACCTCTTTGTACCACCCATGCCTAAGGGCCCCTGGTGAGCTACATTCACCAAATGAGACCTGACTCCACTGGGAGGTACTACCCTGCTTCCTTTCCTGAGTTTACTTCCATCCTCCGACAAGTTCAACTCATCTTTCACTCCATAGTACCTTTCAAACTCTCTTCCAATCTCATTCTTGTGAGGCCATCCTTCTCTAGTCCACTTTTTGACTTGCCTCAAAATAGAGTCTTCTTCATCAGCACTTTCCCATTCACTCTTGTCTATAGCATCATACTCAACTTCAGAGATACTGAAGTCTTGATTATCAGGAATACCACTAACATCATCACTTCCCACAGGTAACCTGGATAGACAGTCTGCTACAACATTTTCTTTTCCAGGAATGTAACACACTTTAAAGTTGTATCCCATTAGCTCCACCATCCACCTTGATATCCTGGGGGACCCCTTGGCCCACTCAGAGCTGCCCATCAACTGAACTAACGGCTTATGGTCCGTCCTTACAAGAGAAACTTGACCCCATAGGAAAAATGTAAAGTGTGAAATAGCCCATGATACCGCCAGAGCTTCCTTTTCAATGATGGAATAATTTCTCTCCGCCCCTCTAAGCGGTCTTGATGCAAATGCTATGATGTGCTCGACCTTTCCAGAATCAAACTGGGTTAAAGCAGCACCCAAAACCAGAGTGCTTGCATCAACCGACAACAATGTTTTTCTGCCTGAGACGAATCCTCCCAAAGACGGTGCTTGGACAATACCCTTCTTAATTTGTAGAAAAGCTTCATGACAATCTTTAGACCCTCAAATTTCACCCCTTTCTTAAGTAGATCTCACAAAGGAGAAGATATAGTTGCAAATCCACTCACAAATTTGTGGTAATACTCTGCCAGTCCCATGAATGAACATAATTGGTCCTTGTCTTGGGGCTGGGGAGCATTACTAATGCTCTCAATGAGCGATCTCTTCGGGGCAATAGCTTCCTTGGAAATCTTGTGGCCTAAGTACTCTACTTCTTTGACAGCTATCCTACACTTGTTCCTCTGAACCGTCAAACCTGCTTCCTTTAGTCTGTTCAAGACAGCTCTCAACACTTTGTCATTCTCACACTCATCTCCCGCAAACACCAATATATCGTCCTGAAAAACCGTTACTTTCTCTAAACCCCTCAACACTTCCTCCATCACCTTCTGAAACACAGACGCGGCCGAAGCCAACCCAAATGGCATACGATTATATTTGAAAGTGCCCTCAGGTGTGATAAAGGCGGTCAAATGTTGAGACTCTTTGGAAAGAGGGACTTGGTGATATGCCGCAGAAAGATCAATAACTGAAAACAATTTGGGTTCACCTAGTGTGGAGAGTGTTTCTGAAATATTGGGTAGAGGGTGTCTCTCCACCAATATATTCTGGTTTAGACTATGTAAGTCTACACACAACCTTAACTTCCCGTTGCTTTTGGCAACTAGCACTACGGGCGACAACCATTCCGTGGCCGCCACAGGCTCAATTACACCCTTGTTTATGAGATCGTTCAGTTCAGTATACAGTTGTCCTTTCATGTTTAACGGTACATGTCTTACTTTATAAACAATAGGCTGAGCATCTTTTTTCAGTTTTATATGATGTTCAAATTGTTTGAGTTTTCCTAATTCCTCAGAAAATACTTCTGGAAACTCCCTAGACCACACATCCTCAATTTCAGCAATGGTAACAGGCTCAAGCGCACTCGCTTGTACTCTGACTCCTAGACTCCTTTGCTCCTCCCATCCTAGTAGGGAAGCACCTTTCCTTGCAACTAAAATGTTCGCCCTGCATTTTCTCTCCTTGTATATGACTTGTGCAGAAAATTGTCCTAGGATCTCAATTGACGATTCCCCATAGCCACATGGTTGAATGTCAGATGGATTCAGAAAATGTTCATCTTTCCTCAAGTTATTTACTAAGGTATCACGTGAGATGATAGTCCACGGTGAACATGTGTCGACTTTCATCGTGATCTTGCACCCATCAATGACAAACTCATCCACAGGTCCTTTCGTTTCCCCAAAGATGGCTGATATCTCAAACACATGTCTGGGACTGGGCTCCTGCGTGGCTGCCACTTCTTGTATATTGTAGCTCATCCGGACACTTTCTTCATTGCTATTCCTAGGTTCTATAAGATTTATTGAGGAACTCTTGCAGACGTTGGCAAAATGTCCCTTGCACTTGAAACAATCGGCAAATTTGGCTGGGCAAGAGGGATAGTTCGGCCCATGTCTAGAACTGCCACACCTGGTGCATCTAGTGCCCCACGACCCTCTTCTATTCACATTGAAATTTGGTTTTCTCCTTTGGTCAACTGCACATACAGCCTGAGAGCTCTGCTTATCAATCTTTAATTCCTTGACATACTGAGATGTCTGTTCTATGCTTCTGGCCAATTCTATAGCCTCTTCCAACTTCATATCTTTAGTCAGTAGTTTTTCTTGAATTCTGACGTTATTCGTGCACCTCACAAGTTGGTCTCTGATCAGCGAGTCTGTAAGTGGACCAAACTCGCAGGTGTGGCTCAATGTCCTTAATGAGGCAATGTACGATTCAACTGACTCAGATGATTCTTGTGTGCGCTGAAAAAACTTGTGCCTCTCAAAAGTCACATTCTTTTTTGGCTCAAAGTGTTCCTCTAATTGCTTCAGAGCAAAAGCATACTCATCAACGTCCCCAGCTTCCGCTCCTTGGCTCCTTGCTAAACCATCAAACACACTGCGCCCCTCCACTCCTAAATTATGAAGTAATAATGCCTTCTTTGCGTGCTGAACTAAATCTATCCCCTCCTATGGCCACCAAATAATTTTCAAAAATGTCCTTCCACCTATCCCACCTGATGGGGGTACGACCAGGTTCGTTCAAGAAGGATATGGGTGGGGGGATTGTCGCTGCCATGACCAAAGCAGCACAAAATGTCAGTATCCGCGAGAAGTGAATCAGTATCCAAGGCAGGGAGGAACAATAATGCAGGTCACAAGATGCTAGGTTGTGCAACCCCTCCTGGGCACAGCTCAGATCAAGACCGACTCAGTTGATGGCACTTCACTTTGAATAGTTGAAACAACACTTCCAAGAAAGACAGTGAGGCCCCTTTATATACAGCACAAACGCTCAGTGGAAGCAGATCAGAGCGCCAGCACTGTCGTAATGCTTCTTGGAGTTCCGCCGGCGGAGGAGCTTCACATCACAATGCCTGGGGCGAGTTGAACGTCAGAGAAGGCCTGTTGCCGAGCAACCAATGTCACAGATCTAAGGGAGAGCGGATGAGGCTCTGAGAGCTGTCCTGGCGTGTGCAAACGGCCACGCCTCCCAGCGCGCGACCGCCACGCTCAAAGACGCGCAGACGCACAGCAATGACAGCTCGCGAGGAACAGCCAGCAGCTGGGCTCGAGCGGAGCGCATCCGCTGTGCTGGGGCTCACCGAAGATCAGGAAGAGTATGCTTCGGTGCCCACGGCCCTCCAACCATCCAGGCACACCTCCTGACCTGCTCCTGTGATCCCATGAGCGCCTCCTCTTCTGACTGCTGTCGCGTCCGCTCAGGAGGGCAGGCCGGCCGAGTGACAGCCTCCGGGAGATGCGGGTGGGGTGCGGGGACAGGGCCGCATCAAATCGAGGTCCTCGTCGCCATTGTAAAGAGAAACATCACTCGATTGCGTTAACCTTTAGGTTTAATAGTAGAAACATACGCGACAGCAGGCTCTGCTCACAGCAGCAGACACCAACTGTCGTTTTACACTCCAGAACTACAATACGTGTGTAAACATTCCAACAGAGAACATGTGAGCTCATAATGGAGCTTGGACATTTCTTAACAAATAGAATGCATTTATAACTCACAACTTCTGAATACCTATGAGTGTGATTATACATTAACTGCTATTGTGAAATTTAACATTTGCCAATCACAACATGACATCAAATAGCATTGTTCCTAAGTACACTAAATTACTGTGAATCCAAGCAGACGTCCAAGGCCAAATGATAATGGGCCTCATTACGAGGTGGGTGCCGGTAATCCCTTACCGTCCTACTACGAATTCCCTTTGCGGGTCCTCCCTTAACGCCTGGTTTTTCCAGGCGTTAAGGACAGGACCCGCAAAGGGACCTTGGAGCTAATAACGGTACCGCAATTTATCGCCTTCTCCATTCCCATTGATCCCTATTGGGGCTCAAATGGGAATGGGGAAAGGCCCTGGTGAAGGGGCAATTACCGGTCCCGCCAACCTTGGAATGGGGCGGTAATTGCTCCATTCACCAGGGCAGAGTCAGAACGAGTTTGGAGGTAATCATGGCGCTATTAGCCAATATGTTATTGTATAGCGCTTACGCTTAAGCTCTTTTTTATAGAACAAATATGCATACAATATCACCCAACCTGTGTTGGTACTCATTTATCGACCTAAGAAGGATGAAAGGCTTTTTGAAAAAAAAATTCTCTTCCAAACCGGCCCAGGCATGTCCAGAAACCGGCCCCCAAACTCCAGGGACGATTTCGGCCCGGCCACGGGCCGAAAGGCAGAGGGGCAAATCCAACCCTGGGCGTCCCCCCCAAGAACGATTTGTCCCATTGAGCTGCCGAGGAAGTGAATCCAGCTACCTCCTCCAACCTGGTGACCAAAGCAGTGTGGTCCACCAGGTCGAAGGCAGCAGATAGATCCAACAGCATACTCATTTTACCCTGGTCTATATGTCGTAAAAGCCTAGATTTTAAATCTAGCATGGCCGTCTAAGCCCGTGTTTCTCTCTAAAGCCAGATTGCCTTTGATTCAGAATGTTAACAGATCTTAGATGGGCAAGGACTTGTATATAGGCCACCGTACCCAAAAATGGCAAATTAGAGATCATACAGTAGTTTAGGGGGTCAGTAGGTGGAAGGCTGGTTTTCTTCAGCAGTGGAGTTACCCAAGACTGCTTAATCCAGGCCGGCACCGAGCAGTCTCTAAAAGATGCGTTAGTAAACCTGCATAGAGTGGAGATCATAGAAGTCGAGCATGCTTTGATAGCTAATGCGGGACAAACATGGATGGATGGTTTGTGTTTATGTATGATCAACGTGAGATCTGCTTCCTTTATAGGTTTAAAGGAAAATAGCTCTTCTGGAGTCAAAATCTTAAGAGCAGGCACATTCAATGTTTGTTCTTTTTGTAAGTCACTTTTATTAGCTAGTGAGATACCAGCTTTAATTTTACTGAGTTTGGCATCCATGGCCTCTTGCACCAAATTTCACCAATTATTATCTCTCGTAATTCTATCCTCATTATTATTTGTAAATGTTTCCAGCTCCCTAAAGACTTTAAATAGCTCCTTAGGTTGGGATTGAGCTTTAGCAATACATACATCAAAGTAATCTCTTTCGCCGAAATAACTGCCTTTTTAAAAATGTTAACATGAATGTTGTATAAATGTTTGTCACAGTCCAAAAGTGAAGTCCTACATGTCTACATAAAGGATAATGATTTGAAAGTCAATGCAATGAAGTCAAAACTCTCGATTCTACAGCCATCAAAAGGAAGAACAACCAACATAACATCTTGGTATTTGGTCAATGAAAGACTGACCCGAGTTGATTCGATCATTTACGTGGGGATGTGTATAAACATCTGCTTGAGAGATGTACCTATCTATGCTGAGAGAGAAGACAAAGGCTCTTGCAGCCCAGGGACGCCTTCTTCTAAGAAAATATGGAAGATTCTCTGTGGTGCCTGTGGTAACATTCGACAGAATAAAGGTGGTACCGATTATACGCAAGCAGAGCATAAATGGCGCTCCACCTATTCTACTTGTGATTGCATTGCTTTTTGTGCCACTACTTCTGTATACCATTCGGCCATTAAGCAGGCAAAACTCAAGTATGTTACTTTTCAAATTGGAAGTGCTATTTCACAGCCTAAAGAACTCTTTAAGGTGGTTCGAACTCTGTCAGCTAGAGAGCCAGCTGATGCTATTCCTGCATTGCAGGCCCGCTGTGATTCTCTGGCTAATTACTTCACCAGTAAGATCGATAAACTTAGGGATTCCATCATGACCGATTGTAATTGCGGGTCATCTTCCCAAGCAGCTGCTCCCTTTGGGACCATGTCTTCTACTGCCGCCATATGGGTCTCCTTTCCATCCTTCTCAGATCTAGAAGTTGCTGCCGCAGTTACTAATATGAAATCTGCTTCTCGGGCAGACACCCTTCCTTTGTCTGTAGTGAAGGATGTTCTCCCTCAGAACTTGCCCCTCTTGACATCTGCATTGAATCTGTCCTACTTGATGGGGCATTACCCTCCAGTGCTTAAATCTGCAAATGTGATTCCGCTCCTGAAGAATCCAGATCTTGATCCCTAGCTTCTGGCTAACTTCTGCCCCATCTCTCTTCTGCCTTTTGGTATGTAATTACTTGAATCTTTAGTTTCTCCTTTGTTGGTAAAGTTTTGTGAGTCAACATCTTTGCTTGACGATTTACAGTCGGGTTTTAGACCTGGCCAGGACCTGGTCTCGGTGCTTGATGATCTTACACGTATTGATGATCAGGGTGGAGTAGCGGCCTGGATTTTGTTAGATCTGTCAGCTGCTTTCTACACCATCGATCACTCCATCCTGATCAGTCGCTTTGCAGCTGCTGGTATGGCAGGCCCGGTCCTTGCTTGGTTTCACTCTTTTTTGTCTGATCGATCACAGCGTCTTTTGCTTCAACCTTTTCTTTCTGTAGTCTCGGCTCTGTTGCGTGGGTTTCCACAGGGCTCTGCCCTGTTCTCCACCCTCTTTAGCATCTATATTCGGCCCCTTATTGCCCTCATTCGTGCCCACAGCTTTAGATGTTATTCGTATGTGGACGACGCGCAGATCTTGGTTAGGCTGCAAGACTATCTTGTGGCTGTGGGTTGCAGGATGGCAGAGAAGTGGCTTAAATTAAACAGAGATAAGACCGAGGTTCTGGTGGTGGGCTCCTCTTCTGCTTCTTCTCTATGGACTTCCTCTTTTTGGTCTTCTTCCTTTGGTTCTTTTCCTGCTGCTGTTCCTGTGGTCAAGAACCTGGGTGTTAAATTCACTGCCTCTCTGTCTATGGCCCCACCCCAGTGGTTTCTGCCCTAGTCCTTAGCAAAATCGACTACTGCAAGTCTATCTGGCTTGGCCAGATTACCTGATACGGCGCCTGCAGGTTCTTCAGAACTCGGCCGCCCGCCTCACCACAGGCACCCTTTTCCGTGAGCATATTTCTCCTGTTCTGAGATCTCTTCGTTGGCTGCCGGTGACCAGGCATGTCCATTTTAAATCCCTGGGCCTAGTATATTGGGCATTTTATGGTATCAGCCCGGAGTATCTGCAGCAAAAGTTTCAGCCGTACGTTCCTGCCCGCACCTTACAATCCAGTGGTCGCTTTCTTTTGGCTATCCCCAGGGTCCGTCGTGCGAGAACTGGTGGTCGCACGTTTTCGATTAGAGCTGCTGCTCTGTGGAATGATCTTCCTATCACTTTGTGTATAGTTTCGGCACATCTGCAATTTAGGAAACCCTTAAAACATTGTTGTTTTAGGTCTTCTGTGGTTCTACCACTTGACTTGTTGGTTCAGCTTTAGCGCCAAGTTGCCTCCTGGTATTGGTTGTGCTACACCCTTTTGGGGTGTGAAAACTATAACATAACATAACATAAAATATGGTTCAGAAACATTCTTTTCTCTACAAACTAACACGTGCTGTTCTCTGGAAAGCCTGTTCTGGATAAAAGTCTTGCGACTTCCAAATTGTGTTCCAATACAGGTGGTACCTCTGGAATTGGGTCTAATATCCCTCCTGGCAACAGTGACGTGGAAACATCGAGCGTTATATCGTAAGTGTAAATCAGTGACCTTGATAAGAGGCTTGGGGTTGAAGAAGACAGCATTGCTCGAGGATATTGATTTAACCTTACATGTGTGGAAGAGGGCTTGTATTGAGGCATTGACAATTCTAGACGCCATGCAAGGACCATTGCTGACTAATCCAACATCAGTAAAAACTAAGACCTGGCGGAAAGACTGGATTACAACGCAGGAGCAAAGTAGACAGTTGAAAATATATTCTCAATCAGTGCCAGTGTTCCGGATTTACAACACTTTGATAAAATACTTGGAAAAGTTACCCTGCAGTTTTTACAGATCCATGTATATGAGATTTCGACCAAACCTTTACTTAAAGGAAGAGGTTCTTGCCTCGAGGAACAAAGGGAGTATCACCTGTGCTGATTGCCGGCTCTGTAAAAAGAAGGGAGAGAAGGAAACTCTCCACATTTGCTGTTGTATTGTAAGGCTTTAACAACAATGAGATCTGGGCACATTGTTTACAGAATTACCAAGAGTTATCCCCGAAGAATGGTGGATCATGTTTATGCATGGGGAACGGATATCCCTAATCATTGCTTTGATCAATTACCTGCAGAAAGCTTTTGAACTAATTGCCTTATTATAATTAATGAGGGGGCCCAAGTGAGGCACCTGGGCTGGTAGACTGGCTATTTTTATCTACTGTTCATATTAACTCTGAAGGGAAACTGACTATGCAGGGGCATTGCCTTTTCCTCCTTTTCTCCCACCCTTTTCTTCTTCCTTTTGCCCCTTTTTCTTTTCATTTTTTGTGCAACAAAATGACATAAGAGGGGGGATCAGGGAATTTTGAAGAATGTATTTTAATGTTTGTACTTTTTTCTTTGTTTTGGATGCATGGTGAAAGTCTTAAATAAAGCCAAGCACATAAATAATAAAAATAATTTAAAAAAATAACATTAAACCATCATTTTACGTTCCTCCCTATCATGAAATATATGAAAACATGCCCAGAACTGGGAGATACTAACCCCGGGTGAAAAATGAAAAATAAATAATGGGGAACAAAAATACAATAAAGAAAACAAACCTCGGAGGCAGCCAAACCAAAAACACGTTGCAAGACATTATACCCAGCATGAAGACGGTAAGTGGCTCCATGAATACAGTAAAATATACATCAATCTACTGAAGAAACAGCTGAGGAGGAATTGGTACATGACTGGTAACAAAAGTAAAAACTGAAACCTAAAAATCACATTAATGATGGCAGTGAAAGGGTGGTGAATACCAGACACCATTTTTCACAAGGCTGAGAGAGAATGCAAAATCAGATATTGCAACTCTGCCAATCATGTCAGTAAATGCATTGGGCCTCATTCCGAGTGTGGCAGTCTGGAAACAAGGGTGCCGGTAAGTTCCAGGCACCCTTGTTTCCAGGCCGCCACATTACGAGTCTGCCTGCAGGGGCCATTGTGCCTGGCAGCGAAGGACCTGCCGGGCGCAACGGCCCCTGCAGGCACACTTTTCACGGAAGCACCGACACTGTTAGCGATGGTGCCGGTGCTTCCGAGTCGCCCTTCCTGTGGATTCCTATGAGCTCCATGGGAATAGGGACTTAATGAATCCCCCGCCTGACTACCCGCTCCACTGGCGGGGCAGGGAAGAATCTTGCTCAAAAGATACTGCGGATTCTCATTAATGCCACTTATCACCTTTTATCGCATGAAGGTGCAACCTATTTTTACCTTCGGAGTGCAAACTTTTTCTCTTTCAATAGCATGAATTGGCCAAAATTAGAGTGTGCTTTCTGGAAGAAAGTTCTACGTCTTCCAATCGGCACACCGCTACAAGCCATTCGGATGGAGATGGGACTTACATCTGCGATCGCCATGTGGAAATTGTTGGCCTTATACTGAAAGTGTATTGAGGATCCCCCAAGAGCTGGTTTTGTGGTATTAAAGAAACCTTAGACAACAATCTTGAATCAACGCTTTCTGAGTGGAAATTTATCTGCCTTGCGATCCTAGATTAAACGAAAAAGTCCTGCTGTTGAATCCAGACAAAGTAAAAAAGAAATTGTTTATGAAAGATTGGAACACCATGCAGGACGAAAGACAATGATATAAACTTTATGGAAAACCCCTGGAAGAATCAAGGAAACGAAACTGCCCAACCTAAATATTTAAGACTGTTTCCAAATTGGTTCCTTAGGGATCAATTCATGAGGCTACGCTTAAATATTCTTCCCACTCGAGAAATACTAAGACCCTGTTCAGAAAACAGAGAAATCTCTTACAGATTATGCAAAGGACCAAATTCAGTTGAGTCAACAAAGCATTTGATTATGTTCTGCACGGAGACGATAGACCTAAGAGCAAGATTTCTAGGTGATTACATCACAGAGTATTCGAGCCGATCGGAAGAAGATTGGTGGCCAAGACTGTTGGAGGTTGAAAGAACCCGGTTGACTGTAGCTCTGACACAACTCGGGATTGAAGTTTTAAAAATACTTATTTCTTTGGATGCAATACAGCTAGAAAAGCCGCCAATTGTTGAACTGGAATTAATCAAGTGTTGAATGATGATTTTTTCTTTTTTCTTATGCTTTTCTGTTAACTGAAGCAAATGATTCTGAATTTTGGCAAAAGGTTTTTCTATTTTCATGTTTAACCATTGTATGCCAAATAAAAAATAAAAAAAATAATAATATTAAAAGAAACAAATGATAGGTTTAATTTGGTGACTAAAGTAAACACAGAACCTAAGAACCAACAATTAAGGGCAACACCTGGACAAGTGTATGAGGATTGATAAATGGCCCTGAAGCCAGAATCGGTAGCAATACACTCTGTATCTGGCATTGGAAGGCATTAGGATATCACTAATTCAGATGATATACAAATATTGGCAGACAATGATTGCACTATTGAACGTCTTGAGCCTATTTATTTATTTTTTATTTATTGGACATTGTCATAATCTCCCCATCCTGAAAGTTATGGCATACAAGGAAATTGCGGCGTTGATCCTTCCAACCACGTTCTCTATGCTACGTGCATTAGCAGTCTAGTCTTCTACCAATATGGCAGCCCGCTGAAACTACAAACAATGGGTACACTGATCAGGCTTTGCTTTGCAACCCTGATACTTCTCTTGCGGGTAAGATGCTGTTTAGTCCTCTTCCGCATTGTTTCCTATTTCTGCCTCTGTGCTTGCACTCAGTTCTGCATCTGCTACCGTTGTTTCCCCTTCCACCTCTCCACTACTGCCTTTGTGTCTGTCACTCCGCTTCTTAACCATCGCTGCCTCGCTCCTATTCCAACCCAGAAGGAGCCGGACCTGGTTCACTCTTGTCATCTTGGAATTGTTTTTTTTTCTCCACCTTATTGGCTTTTTCCCCAGACTGACTGTATCCCATCTGGCAGGGCATAGTGGCTACCTCCCGGAACAGACCATACCTCTTCGAGAAGAAGCGCTAATCCAGAAGAAGAACTACCACTCTCGAGCCAGAAGGATCAGCTCATTCGTCCTCTTCTGATTCATCAGGTGAGAATGAAAGGGGTAATTCTGAGAGACATTTATAAGGCTCTCTGTACAATAAAAGGCATTTCTAGGCACCACAAGGCAACAATGGGGTGGGGGGTGCAGAGGATATAAAACAACAGTAACAGTCCTACTAGGTCTTGTGACATTCGGATTGTGCAAGTGCAGGAAGAAGTGCTGGGGTAGCGGAGTTGTGGAGGAGGGGAATAATGCCAAGGAATATATGCGGCCAGATGCCTGAGGGTTAGGTGCGCTATATAAATGTAATGATATGGCATTTATAACGCGCCTATACACAAGTGTTTCAGGGCACGATGCGGCAAAGGAGGGGGAACAGAGGGAAGACAGAGACAACGATCCTACTAGGCCAAGTCTAATTCAGATCGCGCAAGTGCAGGGGAAGGGGAAAAGTGCGGTGGAAGGGGGCGGGGTCAGTGCAGTACATGGGATAAATTGAATAAATAAAAACAATAAGTAAAAGTACGGCCAGCTGGAGGCAAGTGCAAGGGCAAGTGCAGACATCAGGTGTAAAGTGCTTGTAGGGGACTGTAGAGACACAGAAAACAGTCCCCAAGTGCGGGAGTTGCCAGGGAGGAGGTGCAGGTGTGCAACTGGCGGGGGAGGGACCTGGGCCCGAGATCAGAGGGTGGCCAGGTAACCAGTGCAGTTTCAGTTTTAGCCAGGAGGTCAGCAGGGAAGAGGAGGAGAGAAAGCAGAAGCAAAGAGGAAGGTTTTGAGTTGCTTCCGGAACCGGAGATGGTTCTCAAGTTTCAAGGAGGTAGGGAGGCTGTTCCAGAGGGAAGCCCCAGCCGAAGAGAGAGATCTACCACCAACTCGTTTCTCGGAGAAGCGACCGACCCTGAGGGAGTTGGAGGCAGATGAGCGAAGAGCTCGAGAAGGAAGATATTTAGGAAGAGAGAGTTGAAGGTATTGAGCCCCCAGGCCCCAAAAGGCCTTGTGAACAATGCAGAGGGTTTTGAACTTAATCCTTGCAGCCACTGGGAGACAGTGCAGAGATTTCAGTCCTGGAGAGATACGATCCCCGGCTTGAGGCCAAGGACAAGTCTTGCAGTCCTGTTCTGGATGAGTTTCAGAGGGCGGACAGTAGAAGCAGGCAGATTTAGAAAGACGTTGTTGCAATAGTCCAACCTAGAGAGAACCAGAGCTCTGGAGACAGTGAGCTTCTGGGGGAAGGAGAGGAAAGGAAGAATACCTCTGAGGAGGTGCAGCTGGTAGTGTGACTTCATAGAGATGTCAGAGATGTGAGGAGAGAAGGAGAGTGTGGAGTCGAAGATGACCCCGAGATTTTTAGCCTTGCAGCTGGGAGCAGGAAGAGGGCCAAGAGAGGCCGGCCAGAGAGTGACAGGAAAGGAGGGAGCGGGTGTGTCGATGAGGAGAATCTCAGTGCTACTGGCATTAAGCAGAGATCAATGGTGGCACATCACTCCTGGATAGCAGACAGACAGTCAGAGATGAGAGAGGAGAAGAGGTGGCTGAAGGTAGCTGAAGGTAGGTGGCTGAAGGTAGCCTGAAAATGAGCTGAGTGTCTTCCACATAGCACTGAAAGTTGGGGCAGAGAGTGGCAATGTGGTGGGCAAGGAGTGCCAGGTATTGGTAAAACAGCCAGGGAGAGAGGTTACACCCCTGGGGGAAACCACAGGTAGAGAAAAAGATAGCAGAGAGGAAATACCCAAGTTGGACCTGGGAGGGTCGGTCAGAGAGGAAGGAAGTCAGCCACGCCAGGGCCTGACCGGTGATACCTAGGTTATCACAGAGACACTTTAGCAGGATTGCATGATTGACAGTGTCAAGGGCAGAAGAGAGATCAAGCAAGATGAGGACACACGGAGTGTTAGAGTCAAGGTTTGAGAGCAGGTCTTCACGGATGTTCAGGAGAGCAGTTGCCGTGCTTCTGGCAGCTCTGAAGCCAGACTGATGGTCATGGAGACAACCAACAGATTCAGTGTGGAGATTAAGCTGGGAGATGGCCAGTTTCTCCAGGAGCTTGCCCAGAAAGGGGGGGATGGAGATTGGGCGATAGTTAGCCGGACAGGAGGGGTCGGCAGAGGGTTTCTTTAGAAGAGGGTGCACAAGGGAGTGCTTCAGGGGGGATGGTAAGAATCCAGTGGTGAAGGAGTGGTTGCAGAAGTCAGCCAGGGCAGGAGCCAGGGAGTCGATGTGGTCCTTGATGGTTTTGGAGGAACAGGGGTGAACCTGTTTTGACAAGACTTTCATAGATCGGACTTGTCTAGAAACTTTGTCTGCGAAGAACAGAGGAAAGGCAGAGAAGGAGGGAGGAGAGATGGCTGCAGAAGGGCCAGAGGGAGAGCAGGGAGTAGAGGGAGGGAAACGAGAGGAGGAGAGTGAGGGCAGGATGTCTTGAGTTTTAGAGATGAAGTGAGAACCCAGGGCCGTGCAAAGGGCCTGCGAGGGGACAGGAGAGATAGAGACTGCGGCAGGATTGGCCAGTTCCTTGCAGATTTTAAAAAGTTCAGCCGAGTTGTTAGATGCCGCAGAGACGTGGGCTTGGATATAAGCTCTCTTCTTGGTGAGGACAGAGAGCCGGTATAGCATTTGGAGCAGGCAGCAGGCCATAGGTCGAAAACCCTCTTTCCGTAAACAGAATGGGACAGAGTCACGGTCATGGTTGATGGTGTATGATGGAGGAGCAGCCTCCTTATTACCTACTGGAGTCATTTTAAAAGAAATCATTGATTGGTAGGGTCTGGAATATTTCTCTGACTGCTTGGCAGTGGCAGTATCGAGGGTGCTTTTGTTTGCAAACACTGAACATCCTAGAGGCAATAGTACCAGCCGATCAAATTTATTAACATTTGTACGATCAAAATTACTATCGTTGCATAGTCCAAAGAACAGTGACCTGAATGCGGCATAACATGGTGTAGACAGAGGGAGAGGATGAATATAGCAACCTATCCCCTTCTCACCATGCTGTGGCAGATGTGAGCAAACCCAACAATTGGTTGTATTCAGAATAGCATGTGTTGCTTTCATAATCATCATGAGGGTGTTGTTACGATAACCCCCTGTATCACTGAGGTCACGTGGACGAAGAGTGTGTGCATACACATGTAGGGAAGACATAGTGGATGCACTAACAGTTGGCAACAGTGTATCGAATGGATGTGCACCTTCCAAATACTATAGTACAGGCATCAATGTGACCATAATACAGGTTATCACCAATATTATTATGAATTTTGTCCTCAGAGACCGTGGCCCTTGATATGCAGGCTCATCAACCTGGAAATGTACCATGTCCTCATTTATCCGAGCAGCCCCAACCGGGGGCATACTCCTTCAGTGTCCGAGAAGAAGCCTCACTGATAGGTTTTATAAGTTCATCCATTGGTGGCACCTGACCACGTGGCCAATCTTGCTTGTAGTCTCTTTTGCCGCTCCCTGCCCCTTGTTCTTGTCCACAGGGGACTGACGAGGGAATGGCACAACTTTGGTTTCTTGAGGGTGCAGTATCCTTACTACACTTTCCTATTCTATTGCAAACCGTAATGTCAATCCCTGAACTAAATCTGTGGTCGAAGATTGTACCTCAAAGCTCTGGTTACTGAATGGTTGATGAACAAAGGATTGTTGCTCTTCGAAGGAACAATGTCAGTCAATGCAGAGGAAGAAGAAAGAACTGTTTCCCTGAGCCCCACTGACTCAGGACGTGGTTTCATATCACTCTTGGTCTCGATCAGGACAGGCGCATGTTGATCGATTTCCCTTTTTCACACTCGTCGAGGGGCAAAGGCAGTGGCATTTGTTTCACGTGCATTGCGTGTATCCAATGTTTCTTGCTGGTCGCATGTACCGCTGTCTGCATGGTCAATAGCACTTGGTAAGGCCCTTTCCAGCGTGGTGCAAGGCACGTTTTCCTCTCGAAGTTCTTCAACAGTACGAATTCCCCCGAGCCCACGTATTTAGCACGTAGTAGCACAGTTCCCTCCTTGCAAGCATCCTCAGAATCTGCGCAATAAGCAGGTCATCAATGTACTGCAGCAACGTGCAGGTTGACGGCAACTCAAGCGTGTCAAGCTGTTCTTTCAATGCCCTACTATATATGCTCGGACTTTCAGTATAATCCAGAGGAACACGTGTGAATGTAAAAGAGCGTCCACCTAAGGTAAACGCAAACAGGTATCTATCTGTGTGTACAGGAATGCTAAAGAAAGCATTCTTCAAATCAATAACACTAAAATGTGTGGCCCTAGCTGGAATCATAGTAAAAATGGTTGTAACATCAGGCACAATCGGAAACTGTGGCGTGACAATTTTGTTAATTGCGTGCAAATCAATTATGAAACGGTATGGTAAGGCATTGTCTCCTTTCTTATATACAGGTAGAATCGGACTATTACACACACACTCCAGGAAATGTCTTCAATCACACCTCGGTGTATACAATCCGAAACAATACTCTTCAATGTACGCTCACATTCTACCGATATTTTGTACTGTGGGATATGTGGCAGCGTAATACCTGTTTTCAGAATTATTCGTACTCGCTCAACATTACGGATCCCCACATCATTATCATTCACCGCCCATAAGTGTGTGGGCACCTTACTGAACTCACTCGGCAAAGGCATAGATAAAAATTGTGAAGCACAATTATGTTGGGGAGGGATTGTCAAATACACTCCATCTGGAGAACAATAAATCACAGCATTCAATTTCTCTAACAAATTTAATCCCAACAAGTTTTCTGTGCAATTCATTGTCAACAAAAATGGACATGAATCAGTAAACGGCCCCAATGCAATTGGTACCAGCCGGGAGGCCGGACTGGCTACTGGCGTACCGGAGAACCCTACGGAAACATTACTCTGCCCTGACAGTGGAATATCTGGAACCTGCATATGGTCAATGGAACATTTCTGTGCTCCATTATCTACTAGAAAGATATGCTCCCTATTCCCCACCTTCATTTCGACGTAGGGCCCCTTTTGATCAATGGGAATAGGTATCTGTTCCAGACCCTGCTTTGGGCTGTCCTAGAGAAACAGTACATCGTCAGATGTAAAATCTTCAGTGAAATAGGCGAATTATCAAAGATTAATAGGATTATCGAAGACATTCCCACCACTCACATTCTGCTGCAGTCCTCCCTGACTACCCGCATTCGTATCTTGTGGTTGGGT